>NC_066607.1:1610000-1642500 GCF_905475345.1 Vespula vulgaris
AGAAAAAAATATTCATTATTAACTCGACTAATTGTATAAGATCACTAGTTTTTTTTTTTTTTTTTGACGTGATAGTAACCAAATAGAACGTAATAATAATAAAACGATGATCAAATCATTGATCCAAAAATTTTCTTTCTCATATCCCCTAGTAAAGTTCGTTGTATCACTTTACAGAAACGGATTAACGTTTTATTTATATAGAACACAGAATAACAAGGGAAATGCGAAATATATGTATCTAGGCGGCTCGTACTCAGTCGTGCTTGATTTATTATGCTATTTCAAAATGTTAAACCCCCAAGTATAATTACCTGCGACGCGTTATTCGAAATGCTCTTGATCCCTGAAATGTTGTTCGGAATATAACGGATCTACCCGTAATAACAATATCTACGAATGTGTTACATTTATATATATATATATATATATATATATATATATATATATATATATATATATAATATGTTATTTAATATAATTCGTCGAGGATAATATGTATTCGATAAAATTTATGCCTTCCGGGAAATCTCGCTGAGAATGACACAGTAATATTATTAAATTCACATTTATTGTCCACACGACGATATACACTGATAAATTCAAGCCTCGCACCTGTTTGGAACGTTTAACGCGAAAGCATGTTAATGATCGTCGTTAATCGAAAGTTCGAGTGGATATATGATAATGTACAATAGATACATATACACGCACATATATACATACATACATACGTACATACGTAGGTACATATGCGAACACGAGACTTTTCGAATATTTTCATTGGACATTTGCGAGTTCTCGTTGATGCGTATAATGAACGTTAAAAGATTATATACTAATTAAAAGCTTGTCTTTGAAAATTAAATAAAAAAAAATAGAAGAAAAAAGAAACAAAAATTTTTTCTCATTGACTCAATCAATCTCGATTACGATTTAAGTCATGGCATCCGTGTCACGTTCGGAATGTTTAACGCGAAAGCATGTTAATGATCGTCGTTAATCGAAAATTCGAATGGATATATGATAATGTACAACAGATACATATACACGCACATATATACATACATACATACATACATACATACGTAGATACATATATAAACACGACACTTTCCGAATATTTTCATTGGACATTCGCGAGTTCTCGTTGATGCGTATAATGAACGTTAAAAGATTATATACTAATTAAAAGCTTGTCTTTGAAAATGAAATTAAAAGAGGAAAGAAAAAAGAAAAAGAATTGTTCACTTTGACTTAATCAATCTCAACTATGATTTAAGTCATGGCATCCGTGTCACGTATGTGTCTTCGTATCAGGTGGTAATGTTCTCAATCTTTTTTCTTTTTTCACTGGGATTATAATCCAAACGGCGAACTCGCGTCACACATATTTGAAAAAGATAGAAAAGAGAGAGAGAGAGATAGAGGAGAACGAGAACCACGAGCATGGAAAGAGAAACGAGAATACATTCGAAAGATCATTCCCGCAGATATATTGGACAGATGTCGTGTTCGGTGTGCGAATGTTGAAACGAATGACAGAGGAAAAATGAGGACGAAAATGAGGAACGTAATAGTAGTGATAGTAGTAGTGATAGTAGTAGTGATAGTAGTAGTAGTAGTATGTTTCGATATTCGACGTTTGCATACGTTAATTTACGTCTCGTTCGCAGTATTAATTACGAGGACGTAAAAACGTATGAAAGCTGAATTCTTTTTGCATGAAAAGTCTTAAAAGATTACAGAAGAAAAAGGAAGAAGAAGAAGAAAAAAAAATAAAAGAAGAGAAAAGAACGATCTAAAAGATTCTTGAATTATCTTGAAGGTAACTTTTAATAGTAATTATAATAAGTACATGCGAAATGCATTTAGGTAGAGATATTCTCGGTTTTTCGAATCTCTGCTGGACCAAAGTCAGTATTCGTTTCTTCTACCACTTAATATCTAACGTAGAATATAATTATTATTATTTAGAAGACGAAGAGAAACTTGTAAATCGTAAAGTTCATTCTTAAGCCGACGATAAAATCTCAACGTAGGAAGTATATCTATCTGCGATGTCATCGTTGAAATAATTTTTCATAATAAATAAATAAATAAATAATTCGAAGACGAAAGATGGCGGAGTTTTTTTTAAATGTTAAACAATTTGTAAAATTATATAGAATAAAATGAAAAGAAGGAACTCCTCGATATATAAACATTCAAGATAGAATATTACAAAGTTACATTATATCATAATTTATAGTATACGTTACATCATATATAACATACGATGATTATTAATCGATATATAAATTTATACGATATTATTACTACAGTGCTAGATAAATAATATAAGAAAACAATCGTTCTGCAATCGTTGAAATATTCATCCAGATCATTTTAGATTATCGAACGGTCACGAAACATTTCTTAGTAATATTTGCTATGATCTATGTATGTATCTATGTATAAATGTATGTAGGTATATACGTGAGATTCCAGGGATGTACCGTTGGACTATAAAAGCGAAGAAAGGGCATGCTCGCTTCTGCGTTTCCGTCTCTTTCTCTCTCTCTCTTCTCTTCTCTTCTCTTCTCTTCTCTATCTATCTATCTATCTATCTCTTTCTTCCTTTCTTCCTTTCTCTCCTCTCTACCCCTCTTCATCTATGCTATGTCCCTTCTCTATGCTCCGAATCTATATATAGTATATACACCGGCATGTACGAACGCGTGTATGGAATGCATACTCCACGCT
Source organism: Vespula vulgaris (assembly GCF_905475345.1). NCBI lineage: Eukaryota > Metazoa > Arthropoda > Insecta > Hymenoptera > Vespidae > Vespula > Vespula vulgaris. The sequence goes on from NC_066607.1 coordinate 1,612,746, forward strand.
AGATCGTGGACCAGATTCGTCGTTTCCGTGCTTTGAGAAGAAAACGCGAGCCGGAAAAGGCCGATCTCATGAAGAAAGCTAGCTAGGTAGGTAGGTACGTACGAATGTACGTATAACGTACGTACGTACGTATCGTGGCAGTAGATTTTACTCAGGAAAAATGTTACGAACCGCGAAGCACAAAAGGGGAATGAGACAGAGAGATCATAAAGAGAAAGAGAAAGAAATAAAAAAAAAGACAAGGAAAAATACAAAATAAATAGAACGACGAATATCGTCAGTTCGTTCTTTTGAAAATGTGCAAAACGAAATTGCAAATAAACTGGAAAAGGAACGATCGTAATTATTGTCGGCAAATGTTGAAAAGTCATAATAATAATGACGATGATAATGATGATGATGATGATAACAGCAACAATAAAAAAAAATAATAATAATAATAATAATAATACGAGATATATATGTTGTATAAAACGGGACACGAAAATGTCCCTTTTCTCTTTTTGTAATTTTTTTTCTATCCCCCTCTCTCTCTCATATTTTTTCTTTCTCTCTTTTTTTTGTCTTCTTTTAAAAAGCGTTGAGCAACTTCGAAATATATTATTTTATGAATATTTCATATATGCAGGACTGTTGCACTTTCCTACCGCGCGAACATGCGTACACGTTGGATATTCAGGAAGCCGCATAAATAATTCTAATGCGACGAGTGCGACTATCGTTGCAAGACACTCTGACCCTTTCGAAAAATCCTCTTCCTCTTCCTTCGTCTCTTTATTCTCTTTGTATCTCTCTTATCTCTTACGAGAAGAAAGGGAAAGGGACGGTTTTTAAGAATGAGAAAGGGAGAAATTAATGAGAAAGAACGAAAGAAACAAAGGAACAAAATAAGAAAGAAAAAGTAAGAAATGGAAGGAAAAAAAGAAAGAAAGAAAAAAGAAAAGAAAAGAAAAGAAAAGAAAAAAAAAGAAAAAAGAAAGAAAAGTACGAGAGAACGTACGTTAACACTTTCGATGAGGCCGAGAACGATTTTCTCAACGCGGAATTCGCTAAACTGCATTTTTCCGCGGCTAACGAGCTTTTTCGCAGGTACTTGGTCTCGCGCGGGGGCGCAGAGTCGTAGATGGGTGGGGGTGGGAGGGGATGAGGGGAAAGGAGAGGGGAAAGAGGGGTGTGCGCGCGCTTGAAACGCACCGCTGGTTCTACGGAGGCACCATTTTATGGAGTTAGCAAGTACAAAGGGCATCTCTCTTTCTATTTCTCTCTCTTTCTCTCTCTCTCTCTCTCTCTTTCTCTTTAGCCACTACTTCTTCTTCTATTTCTCTTTTCTTTGGCCTTTCCTACGAGCTCTACGAGTAAGTACTTACTTACTTACTTGTGCAGAACGCTTCCAAGTATTAAACGTTTCTGCAGCTTTGAAATGGCAGTACGAATGTATATAGGCAATGCGGGTGTTCGCGTCATTAATGAACGACAACGTCTAAAACACGTTGGCCCACAACATATGTGTATGTGTGTGTGTGTGTGTAAGTACTTACTTACTATTGCAGATGTGCCGGCTGCGATAAGTCGTTTTCCCTAAAAACCACGGGCTCCATTAATTATACCCTTCAGCGAGCGTGTCTCGCGATATCGCTGATTCTTGTAACTATTTTTTTGTCGGCCCACCCTCGCGACGTCGTCGAATAAAGGACAAGAGAGAATGTGTGTGTGTGTGTGTGTGAGAGAGAGAGAGAGGATGGAGATTTATCGTTGGAAATTTTACTCGGAGTTATCAAGCAACGGCCAGTATTAAATCTACCGATTACAAGAAGAAGGAAGATTAGAAGGCCGGGGATATATAAGAAAGATTACGGGGAAATAAGTTTCGAAACGGCGATAAAAATGAAAAAAGAAGAAAGAGAAAGGAAAAAGAGGAGAAGAGGGGAAAAAACACGGAAGAGAAAAGACGAGAGGGAGAGAGAAAAAAAAAGAAGTATGAAAGAAAAACGAAAAGAGAAAAGAAGTTACGATATATTTTCGAGGTCGTCGAAGGGTTGGTACACTTTTGAAAGAAGGAAAAAGATGGACGGAAAGAAAGGAAGAAAGAAAAAAAAGAGAGAGAAAAAAAAACAAATAAAGAGAAAGAGGAGGGAAAATGAGCGAACGAGAAGATCGAGGATACGGGGACGAATAAGGGTGTTGCGAAAAAGCTGGAAAAGAGAGGCACGTGAAAGAAAGTAAAAAAATAAAAAAAAAAAAGAAGAGGAAGAAATAAGGCAGAGAAAGGAGAAGAGTAGGTCTGAGTGGGCTACCGTCGGCACTCGCGGTACTCTTATAGTGCCACTTGTTTCCATCCCTCCCGCCTCAGAACTGAGTCAGAAAGAGAAAGAGAGAGAGAGAGAGAGAGAGAATGTGAGAAAGAGAGGACAGAGAGTAGCTACGAGACGATCTCGTCTCGAGTATTCACTGCGACCTACGGCAAAGAAGACGGTGAGACGTGCCACTCTTCTCTTCTTTCCGGATCATGGTGAATGATAGCGGTAGTTCGTCGTCACCACGAGCCGACTATTACTTTCCGACCTTTATTCGAAACTCGTAGTCCGTAAAAGGACCGGAAACGAGAAAGAGTTTCCTTCTTACGTCTCTCTTATTGCTCTTCTTTAGTTAACCCCGAAACCAACCGACTTAAGATATAACGCTCTGTATAATCTTATATGAAGATGGAAATGAAGGGGTAGGTAGATAGGTAGATAGGTAGGTAGGTAGGTAGGTAGGTAGGTACGTCACGCTTTATAGATAAAAAACAAATAAACAAACAGACAAAAATAAGAAAAGAAAAGAAAAGAATAGATAAAGAAACATTTGATTTACACGCTCGCCAATTTCGAAAAGATTAACCACGATGCAAATAGATCATAGAATCGCATCGATTGTAATTCACTCCTTTTTTTCCAATTCTTATACATATATTTCTTCTCTTTCTCTCTCTCTCTCTTTTTAAAATCTGTCCAATCTAAAGAACGTCTAATACGATCATTAATAAAATCATTCGTAAAAGTCGTACGTACGTAATCCGTTCGCGTACCACCAACAAGATCTTCTCTTTCTCTTTCTCTTCCACGTCCTTCACCTCCTCCATCTCCTCTATTGCCAAGAGCCAATATATTCCGCAAGCGAATTCGTTGCAATTCTAATCGATAGACGCCACATGTATATTCTAGCAGGAACCAGAGAACGAACGCGCCGAGGGACTCGGTTGTACGGATATATTCTCACCGGTAGCCCAACGATCGATAGAGGATGCGGCCGTGATACGATTCGAAGTCGAAGAGAGACGAGTGAATTAGGTACGACTATGGTTACTCGTGTAGTACCTACGTAAGTACGTACCTACGTACCTACGTACTTACGTAACTACTTACATATCATACATATCATACATACATACATACATACATGCATAGATATCTTTCGATCGAAGAAAAGTCACTTTCTACTCGCTTCGTCCTCTCTTCCTTCTTCTTCTTCGTCGTTTCACATTGTAAATTAACTACGATTTAAGTTGAAATATAGTTCAAGGTAATACGAAGAGTTTCTCTCTATTCTTTTTCTCTATTTCTCTATTTCTCTATATATCTCTCTCTCTCTCTCTCTCTCTCTCTCTCTCTCTCTCTCTCTCTCTCTCTCTCTCTCTCTCTCTCTCTGTCTCTCAAAAGTTTGATAAAACTCAAGCTTATATCAACGGAGCAACTGGTATCATTTGGCAAACTTTGTTTAGGTACTCCTTTTATCTTTATTTCTCGAACTCTTTTTTGGACTCTTTTTAAAAGAGACACTCGGATGGATAACGTAACATGCATGAAGAAACAACATCACGAGTAATCGGAGATCTTAAACACTCAGCCAATCGCGAAGTCGATTACCCGGATAAATTTAACATTCCACGTAGATTACTATCGTGGTAGTTAGAAAACATAAGGCAACGATTCGTTCCGATCGTTTAACTCGACCGACTCGACAAACGATCTTCCCTTACTACCAGAAGAACTTGGATATATAATATATTATGGTATCGAGTAATATATAAATAGTAAAAGCGTAGGAGCATATTTTTGGATTTTTATTATTCCATCTATTCATTGCTAAGTACTAATCGCAAATAGAACTGAACGCGTCAATGCTCGGCCATACGATCGAAGCTTCCAAATCCACGTTTCGGAATCTACATTCCATTCGTTCCTCGTTTCTAACAACGTATCGGTTGATTAACGATCGAAGACGATAAAAGCATTTTCCGAAACTACCAACGCTCGCTTCCTGACTTATTGCCTTCTATCCTCTTGCATTTATTCACGTTACGAGACTTGCCCTGAGCCGCGAAATGAAATTCTAGAGAAACGTATCCAACCTTAACCACCTTTCCGTGAAATAGAAGAAATAGAAAAAGGGAAAAGGAAAAAGAATAATAAGAAGAAGAAGAAGAAGAAGAAGAAGAAGAGGAAAAAGAACAACGACGTTGGATAGCAAGCGCGATAGTTCTCGTTGTTTGAAAATATTAATGTACTTTTTCCTAGCGTATGTATGTATGTATGTATATATCTATCTATCTATCTATCTATCTATCTATCTGTCTGTTTGTCTATGTATATAAATATATCTACATACATATATACTCGCGAGTACTCGTAAAAGTTCGAATAAAAAAGGCGCTTCGAATTTTTCAACTTTTCGTTATCCGATATTCCAACTCCAGTCTCTATCTCTTTTTCTCTTACTCTTTTCGTTTTATCATCTTTGTCTCTCTCTCTCTTTCTCTCTCTCTATCTCTCTCTCTCTCTCTTTCTTTCTCTTTCTCTTTATCTCTGCTTCTTCCGTTATTTCGTTGTTTCAGTTGACGAATGTCCATGTAATACAATCAGTAATTATTTTAACTGCCGCTACCAATTTAAATTAATTAAATCCATTTACTTTATCCGCTGGAGCATCGATAATTTTGCTTTAATAAGAGAAACATAATTTAATTAACCGCGCAGCTAGCTCGTCGTCGTCGTCGTCGTCGTCGTCGTCGTCGTCGTCGTCGAGACTACAAAAGGAACGATCGGGAACAAGTGTCGTCGCGGCATTTACGTACGTACGTTTCTACACGAATATAAGAGAAATCCAACTATTATTTTATTATTCGACGTAATTACATTCGTACGAAATTTAAACAAAACTTTGTTTTCTTATCGTACGTTTTATCTACGCTATGTCGTATTTTCGTTATTTAAACGAAAAGGGAAAAAAAAAAAAGAGAAAAAGAAGAAAGAAAAATGGAAAAAGATCACCAAAAAAAAATAAAACAAAATAAAATAAAATAAAATAAGGAAAAAAAAACAGAGAAAAGACGAAGAAGAAGAAAAGAAAAAAAAACTCAGATAGCACGAATTTCGATGTTCGTTCGATGTTTTCAACATTTCAAGAGTTGGTCCATGAATTCGGTCCTTGGAGTACATACATACATACATACATACATACATACATACATACATACATACTGGTTGCTTTTAACCATAACTACGATTATTTCGCTTATGGATCAAGTTATGTATGAAAACACTCACAAACTGCCGAGCACCCTTAAGAGGCCCCCAATGAAAAAAAATATAGAATCCCCACTCGTAAAATTTTTATTCGCTTTCACGCCGCCCCGTCATCGTTCGAAAGGAACGTCGGATAAAAAGAGCAATCGTGTTTCTCTCTCTCTCTCTCTCTCTCTCTCTCTCTTTCTTTGTTCTTTCTTTCTTTCCTTATTTCTTTCTTTTTTTCGCTTGTTTGTTTATTTGCTTGCTTGCTTGCTTGTTTGTTTGTGTTACGCCCTATAATTTGAAAAAAACTCTCGCGAGCATTTCGCGAGATTAAACGGCTCGTTAGTTGGGTAACCAAGGGCTGTTGAATAAACGATACGCTTATCGTTTATTTTCGTATTAATAATCCCTCTATGCGGTTCGACTACGACGCTTTTATTATCGATGCCATTGTCGGTAGCGATCGTGAAATACATTGCGGAAGTGTGCTCAGCGCCGTTTATTGACGCGCAAAAATTGCAAATAAAAGTATACATTCCTGTGAAATTTCCCGGTTTTTACAGGACTAACGAATGCGTTATAAAAACTGGTGAACGCGATTTACGCACGCATCATCGAACTTTGAGGGGGAAACATTTTGAAAAAAGAGAGAGAGAGAGAGAAAGAAAAAGAAAGAAAGAAAGAAAAAAATTTTGCGGGGAACCGAAATTCGAACGAACGTTTCAACGAGTAATGATCCTAGATAATTCACAATGTCCAATTAACCGGCTCGCAACATCCTCGAAATAAACGAAAGACACGTTCGATGGTAATCGATAAATCGGGAAGGACGGTGGAGGGAGAAAAGAGAGATAGAAAGAGAGATAGAAAGAGAGATAGAAAGAGAGAGAGAAAGAGTTAGAAGAGTGAGATGAAAGAAAACATATCGATACCCCATCGATCGATCTCTCTCGCGTATAATTTTACAATATCGTAGCGAATGCTTCTATTCTCTCGATTGTAGCGCTATGCCGATTAAATAAATCATACTGTCGGTACATAAACTACGAACAGTCACGATCCAAAGCCACCTCGAAGTCGGGCATCGGATACGCTTCGATGGAGTATACGATTTAACGACGATGCATGCGGATCGTGCTGCGCGGATCGGATCCGCAAAAGCTTCGCGAATATTCCCCCTCCCCCTCTCTCCCTCCCTCTCTCTCTCTCTCTCTCTCTGTATGTTCACGAAAAAGCTCAGGTTTAATCGACTATACCCGATCGATCTGAACTTCCACATCCTTTTTCTTTCCTTTTCTTTTTCTTTTATATATATATATTTTTTATATATATTTATTCTTTTCTTTTCTTTTTTCCCCTGTCTCTCTCTCTCTCTCTTCTTCTCCCCTCTCCACTCTCCCCACTCTCTATACACTTCAACCCCCTCTTCTCCTTCCTACCTCGCCAAACTCGATAATCCTGTATAGCTGAACTAAGTTTTCCCTTTTTTCGCTACTCCGCGAAGCGTTCGAACTACGAAAGAAAACTTTTCACTTCTCTAGGTAATAAGGGCGTGAAAAGGTCGAAAAGAAGGCGAAAGGACGATCCCAGCCATGTAACTCTCAGAATTCTTCTTTCTTCCTTTCTTTTTTCCCCCTTATTCTTTTTTCTTTTCTTCTTTTTTTCATTCGTTTTTTTTTTTTCTTGTGTAGGTCTTCGTATCCTTTTCTATTTTCTCCACAGTGATGCCCGGTAGCCAAGCGAGTCGAGCGTATAACCCAGGCTACTGGAGGGTAAAGGGGGAGAGGGTGTAACGAGATAATATACACGCGATACACGCGTCTATGGAAGCAACCAAGCAAGGCTGTAATTCGTAGCAGCGTGGAAGCGTAGTATGGCGGCTAACTGAGTTACGATCCGGCTGGTCGCGCGTTCAGGTGCACCATAGCTACCGTGAGCCGCACCTACGAAACATCTCAAACCGCAAACTATACATCCTTCTCTCTCTCTCTCCCTCTCTCATTCTAGTTCTCCCCTTCTCTCTCTCTCTCTCTCTCTCTTTCTCTCTCAGTTCCCTCTCTTTCTCCCCCAGAGTTAAATCTGGCAAGAGGGTGAAACATCCCAGGTGTGCTTCGTTGAGATGAAAAGAAAAAGTATAGTGGAAAACCGCGAATATTCCATTCCCCTTCATTCCCTAATACCCAACCCTCTTGTTCGTAACGTTTCGTCCTCACGTTCGAGGATTTAACGATAGTTATCGTCGAGATTTCGATACCTCGTTTCGAGTAGGGAGAAATTTATAGCACTACTGGTTCACGATATTGCACCGCCTAACCGATCGTCCTTCCCATTTCTACCCTCTTCTAACCGTTCTCACAACGACGACCCAGATTCGTTTCCAACCAGATGGCTATGTCCGAACCCCCACGTCCATCTACGTACCTACGTTTGTGGGTAACGTACTGCACGTAGCAAACCTAACTACGTAGTACTATATATGTACGTACGCGTTTACATATACCTTCCTACCTACCTATAGACTTCTTCGTTTTACGTATCTACTATATAACTGTGTATGTATGTAAGTACGTTCGTATGTACGTACTTACATACGTATATATGTATGTATGTAGGTAGGTATATCGAATGTGATCGATCGATCTCCACAAGCCATAGTTTCTCTCTATATACATATATACATATATACATATATATATATATATATTCACATTCCGTGTGAATTCTTTTATTATTTTATACTATCAATTATTTGACCATCACTTTTTATTTGATTTTATTTTCATACGAAAAATAATCGTTCTTCCCCTTCATATTTATATTTATATTTATCTATTTGAACAGAAGTAGATTTTACATTCTCTATGACACTTTTTGTATCAATTTTTTTAATCGGAAGAAGATCTTTCGAGGGTTTTTATAGATATTTGTCGTTTTTTTTAAAGTTCACGTTTTTATGTTCATACAGTTATTTCTTAAAAGTTCACGTACTCGTGTCATAATCTCTCTCTCTTTCTCTCTCTCTTTCTCTGTGTGTATATATATATATATATATATATATATATATATATATCACATTCTCACTTTTATTTATTTAGTTTATTATTTTATATAATCAATTATTTGATTGCCACTATTGATTTTATTTTATTTTATTTTATTTTTATATGAATAGATTGTCCCTCTTCATATCTGTATTTATATTTACCAACTTGAACACGAGAAGATTGAACATTCTGTATATTACTTTTGAATAACACTTACGTTGGTCCACTCTAATCGCAAAAAGATCTTTCAGGAATTTTTAAAAATACTTCGATATTTTTCGTTTCCTCAAAAGCCCACGCTTTTACACGTTCCAGTTCACATTTTCATACCATAGTTTCTTTCTATCCACACACACACACAACACACAACACACACGCGCGCGCGTTCACTCCGAATTCTTTTATTATTTTACTACCACTTTTTATTTCGTTTTATTTTTTTCTTTTCTTTTTACACGAATAATTTTTCCTCTACATATTTGCATTTATATATTATCTACTTGAACACAAATAAACTATACATTTCTCTATATTACTTTCAAACAACACTTTTGTTGATCCATTCTAATCGGAGAGAAAAGAAAAAAAAAAAAGAAAAGAAAAAATCTCTCTCGAGAATTTTTCAAGATACCTCGACATTTTTCGTTTTCTCAAATGTCCACGATTAATGAATTTGTTGCCTCTCTCCCTTTCTCTCTCTCTCTCTCACGAATCTCTCTTCCATCCACGTTTCGTCGAAATTTAGAATATACATTTCGTTGATGAAACGTAGTTATATAGCTATACCTTCTTTCATACAAAAAAAAAATCTTACAGATAAAAAGAAAGAGAGAAAGAAAGAAAGAAAGAAAGAAAAAAAGAGACAGAGAGAAAAAAAAGACAAAGCAGAAGAGTGGATTCACCGCCGCCGAGACTTATTCTATGAGCGCTCGAAACTCGATTGAACGGACTACGACGACATTGGAATTCGACGCTTTATTGCCTTCGATGTGAATCCCACCTCGACTCGTGGAATTCTTTTTTGGATTATTGGATTTTTAAGGGAGGTCGAGTGTCGGCGTTCGCACGTACTTCCGGACAGTTTTCTCTTCTAAAAGTCACGGATAAGGGACAGCCTACAATGTATGGAAACTCGAATCTATATACTTACTAACGCGAAGTCATAGTCGAGCGCACAGAGTTCGATACATCGTCTATGGAAAATGTATTCAGTTTCCATCGTAAAACTCGGTGAATAGTAGTAGATAGTAAAGTCGGTCGATCGATCGATCGATCGGTTGGTCGGTCGGTCGGTCGGTCGGTCGGTCGAACGTTTGGTCGTTTAGTCGCGAATTTTCAACGAAGGAAACGACGAAATCGTAGGATTGGAGCTTTACAGAAATATTACATTTTCATAAGAAATAGGCAGCTATCTCGATAGATAAGAATAACAGAAAAATCTAATTCCGTAGAAACGTGATCGAACTATCATCATTTCAAGAGTAATCATATTTTTTGTTCCTTTTTTTGTTAAATCACGAATTTCAATCGCGAGTTTGAATTTGAATTTGAATAACGAAAAAAAGTTCACGCAAGTAGTTCACGAGATTTCTTTGCTTTTTCATGTTTTTTTCTTTTTTCAATCTCAAGCCTCGTATCCAATCGTTCGGTTAATAAGAGAGCGCATGTTTTTAAATCGCCGATGTAATTAATTTACGGAACATCCGTCGTGCACATCCGCTCGATGGCACTTCGACGAAACTGGGAGACATTGATATAGTCGATATAGTTGAAACGATCTGAAAAGAAATAATGGATGCTCTCTTTCGAGCGACATCTTCTCAAAAGACTTCCCCTTATCAATAATACTACGGAAGAGGAAGGATTCGCGTAATGGCTTCCACAGTCATGAAAAAGAACTAAGCGAACGGTAATATCGAGCCAGTAGTAGTAGAATCGAACTACCACATTAACTGTTTTATACTATACAGACACACACACATATATATATACTATCATAGAACATAAGTATATATATATATATATATATATATATATATATATATATATATATATCCATGTACCTAACTACGTGAAATAAACGGTACGAAAAGTGGAACGTAAATGCACGTTGTTTCGGTCCGTCTAATCTAGCCTAATCTCGGCGCTATCTCCTCCTCTTCCACTACCTCCACCTCCACCTCCACCTTCATCTACTCCTCCATAGCTCTCGACAGATCGGGTGATCTATAAACAACCTGAGCATATGCGCGCAGCCGGCAAAGTCGAGTGCGGCAAAAGTAGAACACAAGCGGAAATGCATTCGTCCGCAAGGAAACTCTAGGTTATCTCTTTCGCAATGACGTAACCGGAGTCAGTAACGAAAGCATTCGTTGATTCCAAATACGACGATTCTACTTCCTCGTTCTTTTCTTCTTCTAGCATAACTAAGTATTTCTCTTACTCGATCCGCTTCATCGAACATCGTCTACTTACTCGATAACGCGTAGACGCAGTTATCGCTTTTATCGGTGTTACACCCATCCCACCCTCGCAAGAGCAGCTTATATCAAAGTCAGATAAATTGTATAAAACGTTTTAAACTACGGATAGTATTAAGATCGTAACTTAAAGACGCACGAAAGGCGACGTCTGAGCGAGCGAACGAGCGAGAGAAAAAAACTTGAAAACTCATTTCGTCGCCTTTAATCTCATTTCTTTTCCCTCATCTCTCTCTCTCTCTCTCTCTCTCTCTCCTTCTCACTCCCTTTTCCAACTCCGCACTCTCTCATATACATTAATACAAGCGTACATAACGTAATGTAAGAGCACCGTCCAAGTAGTCGAGAACCAATTTCAAACGACCCTTTAGAGAGATGTCTTCGAGGATGAAGAGAAGGAGAACGACGACGACGACGACGACAACAACGATGACAGCGACGATGGCTGCTTTGTGCCGAGACTCGAATATTTCGTAATAACTCGTGTTTCCTCTGCAATGCACCCGCGTATTACTTTGCCCAAGTAAAATGTCTCTTAGGAACGACATAGGCGTGTCGTATTCGCCTCGTGTCAATCCTTTTCTCTCTCTCACTCACTCTCTCTCTCTATCTATATATCTCTTTATCTATCTATCTCTATCCCAGTCTATCCCTCTTTCTCCCTTACCATCGTCGCGACTGCTACCAGACATTCCTTGGAATTAAACAGATTCCTAGCGAGTGTGAGGCAATGGAGCGGTTTGTTTCATCGTCGCGTTGGCTCGCGAGCCGTCCCATTTCGGCTTCCTCTAGGTAGTAGAGTCCCTGCCTGCTAAAAGAGAAATAAGAGATGGTGGAAGGGTGAGCTGAGAATTGAGGACGAGGGACGAGAGGGAGAGACGTTGAAGAAGTCTAGAGGGAAAGGGTAAAGAAAGAAGAAGAAGAAAAAATATAGAAAAAAAAGAGAAAGAGAAAAGAGGATGAGGAAAACAGAGAGTATGCTATACCTATCGCGGAAGAATTTGCGAGGAGGAAGTATAGTACGTACTTGCTACGTGCTTTTATACGCTCGACGAAAGTGGCGTCAGTGCAATTTCACAGCCGTCGCATTTCAGGCATGAAAGAGGAGGAACAGAGAAAGAGAACGGGGTTGGGGGTTGGGGATTGGTGATGGTGATGGTGGTGGTACCATTGCTGGTAGTGGTAGTGGGGGTTGGAAGTAAGAGGGGAGGTATAGGAGGAGTAACAGGAGGTGAAGGAAAAATGCATTCTTTCCGCTTCGCACCCTCCTTTCTCTTCCCTCGTCCTACCTTCACCCTCATCCCTATCCCCACTCCATCTCGTCTATAACCCTTATTCTTTAACTTCCTGCTACTGGCAAATTGGAAACGAGATAACGAATACGTATTTCTCCTCTGGACCGAGAATTCGATCCACCATTTTCTCTCTAGGTTAACCTACAAATTTTTCGTCGAATTTTAAAACGATACGATTAAAAATAATCCGGTTGCGACTGTCAGTGCTTATCGCGTAGTCGAGCTTAACTCTGTAGTCGGTCCGGTGCGGCACGGTGCGGCACATGGTGATTCGATTTTCGGAGAGCGATCCCGGTTAGGACACACACGAGAGAGAGAGAGAGAGAGAGAGAGACAGACGGTGGAATTGCAGGAACGACGAAGCGTGTTTCGTTTTAACCTCATGCAAGTGGAGATATATATATACATATAACACACATAAAGTAAAAAGAGAGGGATTGGAGAAAGAAAGGGAGATGGAACGGCACGACTGTTACTCCAAGATTACAAGCATATCAAATTCGCATATACTCGCATATATATATGTGTATACATATATATACATGTACACACTCTACACGTAATGCACGTGCTTGTATTCCGTGACGAGCCGACGTAAAATAAGAAAAAGGGAAACGCCAAAAGAGTTGGACGCGATGAAACAATGATTTATAACTCGACCCGTTGATCTTTCTACCAGGGTACGAAAGTCCCCCTTTTTCCAGAGTCACTCTGAAAAATTCAACAAACGTTCCGCGTACACGTTGAATATTGGAACGAACGATGGTTGCGTAGGTTGGTAAGTAGTTGCCTACGTAAAGGAAGAAATTCAAAGATTCTTCTCTATTTTGCGGTAAGTAATGCCTCAAAGAAAAAGATCAAGAAAGATTTTCAATCCGCGTCTCGTTCCAATCATCTCTCGTTATTACATATACATATATACATACATAAATATACATTATATACATATATATATATATATATCCAACGATTTTGGTTTATTTGCGAAACGTTGAACAACGGAGGTTTCATCTATTTATTCTGTAGGACGGTAAAAAAGGATTAAAAAAAGATAAAATAAAAAAAGGAAAAAAAAAAGAGAAAAACCTCGAACGCGATTCGATATACGTACGGCAGCGTCATGTTCCATCGAATCGAATACGAGTGGTAGATAGGTAGATAGGTAGGTATTCGTGGACAGAGCGGAGATCGATTTCAAATAAAACGGGAAAGGACCGTCGAGCCGCTATTATATTTGACTTTGGCTTCGCTTTACAAAGCATTGAGAATATCCATCCACCGATTTCAGAAAGGATCGTCGTAACATGAAGTAGATATATGCCATGACTAAACGTACATAGATATCTAGATAGTCGAATCTCGGCTAAGATGATTCGCGTGACGAGAAGGGAATTAGGTTCTTCAAACCTAATTCGTTCCGTTTCTTCGTCCATTTGAAAAACTTGTACATATGTATACATGTAAATAAATAATACGTTGTTATTTCTATTCGTATATATATATATATAAAAAAAAACACACATATATACCTACAACAATGCAAATCTATAACAGAGCAATTTTCCATTATCGATGGAAAAGAATTTCTTTCGTAAGCCGATTTGATCCGTTGAATTTACCGTTAGGTTCGAAAACGTTACGTGGATGTTGCAAGCTTTGTACAAGATTATACGTATTACATAAATATGTTAGATAGTACATAGATATTAGGTACTACGCCTCGGCGATAACTGAACGCTGAAACAAACTGTAATCGGTGTTAAGTGACGCACTGTCGGAACAATTGGATTCGCCACGATTTCTTAGCTCCTTCAAAACTCCATTACTCGAGATTCCCCCTGGTGCTTCAGCATCGTAACTTTCGCGAAAATGGCTCAAAATCTAATTTCTACTACTACACTACTACTACTACTACTACTACTACTACTACTACTACTATTAATACTGTTGCTACTTCTGTTGTTACAAGTTACTATTATTATTATTATTCTCACGACGTAGGTACTTCGAAACGTGATTCGTCCATCGGCGAGGAGTCCGACGAATATATCGTCGAAAGAATCTAACAATGGACGTGCTCGCACCTTAGAAATCTAATATGTTTTTAGGTTAGAACAAATAGAAGAAGAAGAAGAAGAAGAAGACGAAGAAGAAGAGATATAGTATAGAAGGAGATATCATAAACCGTCAGCTTCCATCAGAAAGAAAGAGAGAGAAAGAAAGATAGAGAGGTAAGCAGCCATCAGGAAGGATAACTCCATCGCTCGTCGAAGCGAGTGGTAGTCTCTTTTTAGGTGCTCCGAAGAAGGATAAAGCGTAAAGCCGAGGGCAGGTAAGCCACACGTAGAAAAGAGACAATAAGAGATCGCAGGGGAACACCTGCTTCGCGTCCCACCTTCTTCTCCCCATCCTGTCCGAAGGATCTAGCAACTTCTTCTTTTTCTTTTTCTTTTTCTTTTTCTTTGCCGAGACGAACGACGACCCTTACTATCTCTCTCTCTTTCTCTTTCTCTCAACAAGGTTCCCGAAGCTCGAACAGACTGGAGAAGAGACGATAGAAGGGAGGAGAGAATAGGTAGTCCTTACCTTTGCTTTTCTTCTCTCTCTCTCTCTCTCTATCTATCTCTATCTATCTCATTTTCTTTTTGTTCTCTCTCTCTCGCTCTCTCTCTTTCTCTCTTTTTCTCGTTGCTTCTTCGTTCTTCGTTAGGAGGCGGTCGATGTAGCCCGACTGCCGCGAGAAGACCCGTAAAATCATTCAGCCAGGTTGCCAGGACGACCTACGTTAGAACGTACGCCGCGAAATCTTAAGAACGGCCGACCCTGACCACGAATCAAGATCCCGACAACGAACGACCGAACAACGTAAAGCTAGCTCGACGACGATCGATCGAGCGAACGAACGAACGAATGAACGAACGAACGAATGAACGAACTTACCCGATGATATTCTTTCGCGAGTTTACGAGAGAAGAGCAATCCACTTAACGTTATCGCCTCCTCGAATTTCCGTTCCTTTATTTTCCTCTTTTCAAAACTCAAATCGAGTCGATTCATCGCGATTCCGCTATTATATCGTAAAATATATATATATATAATATATGTATAAATGTACATATATATATATATATATTATATATATAATGTATAATATATATTATTATATATACAATATATGTATATATATATATATATATACCTATAGCATATTGTGGATACTTTGCGTGGGAGGAACGACTTGGAATGAAATATTCACCGACATTCCTTTATACCAGATCGAAACTCTAGCTCTCATCGTTGATTCGAAGAAAAATATTCGATACTCCTTCCCATTCCGATATAATAATAATAATAATAATAACAACAACAATAATAATAATATTAATAATAGTAATAACGATAGTCATGATAATAACAGATTCGAATAAAATAATTTCAAGAGATTTGAGAGTTACTACGAAATTTTCCATATCCGTCGTCATGATAACCGACGATGAACTTTAATAAACCCGTAGTGATAATCTCGACGAAAGTAAGAAATCGAAATTTAACGTCAACGAGGTAAAATAATTCGATCGCAAAAGTATTCATCCTGAGCTCTCTCTCTCTCTCTCTCTCTCTCTCTTTCTCTCGTCGATTTTAATAATAGAGCGAAGAAGGAGCCCGCTGTCACATCCCTCGAACAAGATCAAATTGGAACGAGTCCAAACACTTAAGACGCATTAAGGGCACGCCCTCCGCCGTCGGATTAGAAAAATCTGCAACTTTAAAATTAGACTCGATTTGCATACTGCCAAGCTTCGAGATAGAAAGAGAGAAAGAGAGAGAAAAAAAAGAGCGTGAGAGAGAGAGAGAGAGAGAGAGAGAGAACGGTTTTCCAGCATAGGAAGGGCGTTTCAACGTGTTGACGTCGACGTTATTAGTTTCGAAAATCTTCCGGCGACTTGCCGTGCTAATGAGAACGCGAGAGAAAAAAAAGGAAAAAAAAGAGAGAGAGAGAGAGAAAGAAAGAAAGGAAAAATAGAAAAAAAGAGAGCAGAAAAAATCCCGACGAGTTCAGTGGAGCGCGGCGTATAGTGTCGCGTGAATTTTGATATGACCGAGAAAATTGTAGCGACGACAATAATTGCTTCGAGTCTGTCTTTCTCTTCTTCTTTCTCGATTATTTTTCCGGGAGAAGAAAAGAAAAAGAAGGAAAGAAAGAAAAAAAGAAAGAAAAGAAAGAAAGAAAGAAAGAACAATCCTATTATTCGCATATCATGCATACATACATACATACATACATATATACATGAATGCATGCATGCATGCATGCATGCATAGCGTGCATAGATACGTAAGACAACATTTGATTCGATCTTTTGCCGATAGATCTTTTCTCTATCCTTTGATACTTTCGTTGATTGAAATCTAACGGTGCTGGATTCAAGGTGATGCAAGAGGAACAATAGAAGAGAGAACTCTCTCTCTCTTAAACCTGACTTTGGAAGTGAAAGTTTAACGCAAGGTGGACGAGTTATCGGAGCAATAAAGATGGGCCTGCTTTATTACGTATGTTTGATAGTTATATAGATATAATATGTACTTATGTTTTATCGAAAATTACACTTTACGTTTCTTATAGTTTACGTTTATAGATATTGTTTCGTATCGTATATATTTACGTTTCTTTTCGATACCAACGAACAACACAATGATAACAACAACAACGACAACGACGACGATGACGACGACTCTCACCACCTAAATAATAATATTCTATTCTCCAAAAGTTATATGCCTCTCGAGGCTCTACCAAAAACCGTAGCAATAGAAATAATTCATCTTTGTGAACGTCATCGTTTCGGCCTGCTTGCTTGCTTGCTTGCTTATCTGCTTACCGCCGAGAGAAAACTTTCGTTAAACTTCTTCAGATCCTTCGGGAAATTTATTTAATCACCATTGAAACAGGAACGATATCGCGAACTAACGAAATATCTTCCTGGGAGATAGTGATATACAGAGAGAAAGAGAGAAAGAGAGAAAAAGAGATAGAGACAGAAAGAGATACAGAAAGAAAGAAAGAAAGATGGAAGCAAAGAGAATGAGGAACATCGTTAATGAAGAAATGAAAAAAATAAATACATAAAAAAAAAAAGAGAGAGAGAAAGAAAGAAACAAGCGAGGTAAGGAGCGACGTCGATGAAAGTAGCCGCTCATATAGTCGGCTGAAAACAGCAAATAAATCCTGATAAAGCGAGGTAAAAAGAAAGGAACATAAATCTCGACGTTCCCTTTCCTCACCCCCTCTTTTTCTTTCTCTTACTCTCTCTCTCTCTCTCTCTGTGTCTCTGTCTCTCTCTTTCTATCTTTCTCTCGCTATATCCCCTCTCTTCAGTACTTACAGGGGAACCGCTTTTGTAGGAGCATAGTTAGAGTTGCGTTACGAGGGAGATCATTTATTTATGTCACGCACGCGACCCGTCCACCTTGCTTGCTTGCTTGCTTGCTTGCTCCTGCCTCAAGCGGATACATAGAAGCGAAACAACGTAAGGGATGCGAAAGTTTTACTCGAATGAATGTTGGCACGTTGCTGCTACCGTCTAACTTGTATCATTGTGGGATGAATGCTCACTGTCAATAATTCTCGCTTATACGCACTCATAAGAGAGATAGACACGATCGGGCACTCGCGCGTGAACAAATATATATACATACCTATGTATATGTATATATGTTCGTATAAATGTATATATATGTATGTATGTATGTATGTATTATCTACATTGAATGACGATATATACCGTTAGATAAATGCATGATATTGGCCGTTGAAAGCAATTCTGGCGTTAGTCCATTTAACTCGCTCACCAGAAATTGGTGAGAACACGAAACACTTTGATTCATTTTCGACCGCTCATGTCATTCCGCTTGGCAAATTCTACGATTTCCTAGCGAATTTAGAGAAAAAGAAGAACAGAAAAAAAATATGTGTACCTACTTACCTATCTACCTATCTATCTATCTATCTATCTATCTATCTATCTATCTATCTATCTATTTACTTACTACGACGAGGCTATGTAACAGTTTTCTGTTTCTCTTTCTCAACCCCGTTAAAAATAAATTACGAGAGAAATTATCATCCGACGAGTTAAGGAATAACTCTATCATCTATCCGATCTACTTATTAATTTATCATATACTAAATTATCATTCGTCTATTACTCGAACGTAATACTCTTTCAAATGTTACATTTAATATGCATAACTCGATCGTATGAAGATGAAGACAAAGAAAGCCGCGTTATGCAACCGCAAAAAGAGATAAACAGATAGATAGAAAGATAGATAGATAGATAGATAGATAGATAGATACAAAAAATAGATAGATGAATAGATGGATAAATAGTTAAATAGATAAAAAGAGAGAAAAAGGAGAGTGGTCATGGCCGATGAAGCGAGTATAAGAAAATCGTGCTTGAAGTCGGATCGTGAAAGAGTAAGAGTAAAAGTAAGAAAATAGAAAGAAACGAGGGAAAAAAAAAAGATAGCTTCCCGCGAACGCGACGTTCCTCGAATCTTTTAAAACGAGCTCGTACACACAAAGTCGTCTTATCGACCCCTCGGTCTCTCTTTCTTCCTCTCTTTTTCTCTTTCTAACACGAAACGCAAACGCAAGACGACGCTTTCTCAATCTTCTTCTTCTTTTTCTTCTTCTTCTCCTTCCTCTTCCTCTTCCTTCCTACTGTTACCACTACCACTTTCATCTCTTCCGAGAGATAAAAACGAAGTCGGACGCGCAGCTTGCGTTAAAACTCTAAAACCCGATCGGTCGCGACTACTTCTGTCGTCGTCGGAGACTTAAAATTTCAAGGAAACTTCGATTTAATCCCAAGCAATCGAGTTCCTTGATTACAAACTCTCCCAGTTCGTAGAAAGACTACGGTTAAAAGTTTAAAGGAGATCTAATGCGAAAGAGAGAAAAAGAAAGAAAAAGACAGAGAAAAAAAGAGAGAGAGAGAGAGAGAGAGAGAGAGAGAGAGAGAGGGAAAAAGAGAAAAAAAGAGAGAAAAAGAAAAGAGAACGGATGCAATACTAAAAGGGTGGAAAAAGTATAAACGCATTCCGCACCGTCGACTCCATTGACGTTCGATGTGCCAAGAGAAATGAATGTTCCATTTCTTGCCCCATTTTGCATATGTAAAATCTCGATCGTACTTTTTCTTGAAAAATTCGCAAAGCTCAAGACCAACGATGGAAAGGGAAAAAGAAAGAGAGAAATAGAAAGAGAGAGAGATATATATATATAGAAACGGTGAGAAAGATAAACTTACTACTATCAAGAGCCAACTTTCTCACGGAAGTTTATAAAAAGTAAAGACGCGATTAAGGTACAAATTTTCTCCCTATTCCACGTCGGTTGAAAGAACGCAAAGAAAAAGGAACGAATGATGGTTAAATTAAAAAAATAATAATAAAAAACTAAAGAAAGAGAAAGAGAGAGAGAGAGAGTCGTAGAAGAAGGAGATGTGTCAGCTACGAACAGTACGAAAAGTTAAGAGAAAAGTTTTAATCGTTGTGGATAACGAAGCGGTGGGTTATCGTTAAGAGCGTGCCCATAAACATTCGTTTCGCGAAAAAGTTTAACGAAAAGGCTACCTGCCTTTTCCACTCGTCGTTCATGGACGAGACGAATGTATGTAGTATAAAACTGTACGATTCTACACCGTTAAAACTAAAACGAACTAAAACGAATACATATTTCAAGTCTCTCCTGCATGCGTGTCTTTCTCGATCGAGGAACAATTCGAGGTGCACGAAACAATTTTGTTCCTGGTCTCTTCTCTCTCTCTCTCTCTCTGTGTGTTTTTCTGTCATATCTTTTCTCCAGAAAAAAAAAGGGTTCGCTTTTTTATGGTATGCATATACACGTAGTATCCAAACACTGAAAAAGGATGTTTAAGGAGGTACGCCTAATATTTTACCTCCCGTGATACCGGATCCCTCTCTTCTCTTGGAAACAGCGAAGGTTAACGAGAAAAAACGCGGAGTACCTCTCTCTCTCTCTCTCTCTCTCTCTTTCTCTCTCTTATGAAACAAGCATTTTTTCTGCCCCTTCTCTCTTTCTCTCTCACTCTCTCATGTTCTTCTTCTGATTCTTTCGTAAGAGGTACCAGTGAAAAATTTTCACGAGAACCTTCCGAAACATTTTTTCATCTTACGTAAGAGAAAAAATATGAAAGGAAGAGATAGAGATAGAAAGATAGGGAGATAGATAGAGATAGAGAGAAAGAGAAAGAGATAGAGAGAGAGAGAGAGAAAAAACGCGCGTGCCACTGACGTCCCTTCTTCCTTCCGGAACGATCAAAGCTGATATACGTAGTCTTTGGATGACTCACGAAACGAGGAGCGTTCAAGCGTACGCGTGTACGCACACTTATGTAAACGTACAAACACATAGTCGTCAGAAAGGTGCGTGAAACTCGTGTGTGTACGACAGGGTAGGTAGGAACAAGCTGGAGAAGAAGAATAAAAAGAAGATTAAAAAGAAAAAGAAGAGAAGAAATAGAATAGTAATAAGAAGAAGAAGAAGAAGAAGAAAGCGCCGGTGATCGCGAACGAACCGGACGCGTGTACGTACATAGATATGTATGTAAGTACATATATAGGTACTTAGGTATGTATAGAGACGAAGGACGAACCGGTAGAAAGAGATAGAAGTGGATTACGAGGCAAGACGGGGTGTAAGACCGAACGAGAAAAATATGGACAGTCGCCGGGAGTAAGATAGAGAATGATAGATTTAAAGGGAGAACGAAAGAAAGAGAGAAAGAGAGAGAGAGAGAGAGATAATAGACGGTTGCGAGAGCATTTATTTACGTCTGACGATTAGATTCACTAAAAAGTTATATAAACGAAGAGAGAGAGGAAAGAGGTAAGGGACTCCCTAACCGTATCGATCTTTTAAGCTAGCCGAGATATTCTTCTCGTTCCTACGTTCTAACTAGTTCGTCGACGCTTTATATACTGTGAACGATATTATTTTTCTCGAGGAAACATTTTCTCAACAATGGCTACATTTATGTATGTATAGATGTGTGTGTGTGTAAATACAAGTTCTTTTCCATGCTTGCATTGAAATCGTTTTAACAAAGAAGAATATTTACCAACATTATCCGATGTTCTTAATAATACATATGAAATTAATCGTTTCCGAAATAATCCTCCGACCTCGTCTTTTCTTGGAAATTCTTTCGTACGAGAGAATTCGCCGCTTCCGGTGTCGTCATACTCCGAGATGGAGGGATAAACGACGAAGAATCTTAAAAGATTAAGATCCGCGAAACTCTCTCTCTCTCTCTCTCTCTCTCTCTCTCTCTCTCTCTCTCTCTCTCTCTATCTATCTATTTATCTATTTATCTCTTTCTATAAAACAGCTTTGCGAAGATGCTCTCTTCACGGATATTTGAAAGACTTAAGAAAAAGATAGAGATAAAGAGAATACATACACACGTGTGTGTGTGTGTGTGTGTGTGTGTGTGTGTACATACATATACATCCGTATTACGAACGAAGAGAGATCAACGCACGGAAACGTAGTAGTAGTACTGTTAGCTTTAACGACGGTTTAGAAAAACGATCGAAGAAAAGGGAAAAGGACGATAGTTGGTTTCCTCTCGGAGCACGCCATGAGATGTTCGTAAGATGTTCGTAAGGAGACATTCTTGGAAGAGGAAGAAACCTTATATAGACCAAGCAAATGTAAGAACTTTGGAAAGAGAAAGTTCTCGGTGGATGGAGGAAAGAAAAAGAACAAGAACAAGAAAGAAAGAAAGAGATAGAAAGAGATAGAAAGAAAAAAGGAAAAAGAAAAGTTGACAAAAAAAAAAATAGAAAAAAGTAGAAGTCCGAGCGTACGAATAGGGAGACAAAGAGAGATCGGCCCTTGCTCCCTTCTTCTCGTACTTGTAACAACGTCGTCGTCGTTGTCGTCGTCGTCGTCGTCGAGAATGCTAGCCATCTGGCAGAACGCCGTGATTCCCATCGACGTGAGAGACCCGACCTCGTCCACGCTTAGTGGCGCCTACCCCACGATTTTCTCTTCCCTTTGCGTACGAGAGAAAGAGAAAGAAAGAGATAGAAAGAGAGAGAGAGAGAAAGAATGGGAAAGGAAAAGAGATAGAAAGAGAGAAAAAGATGGAGGGGATGAAAGAGAGAGAGAGAGAGAGAGAGAGAACCAGCGGACAAGTAACGCGAAGGGGAAACAGAAAGATAAAGTATCCGGAGGTTTAAAGGGAGAAGGAGAGAGAGAGAGAGAGAGAGGGAGGTTGGGAAGGGGAATGGGGCAAGATGAAGGGACTACGATCGAAACTGGTCTTTCCCACGCGAAACTCTCACGTATATACGTGTCTTCCATTTTTGCGAAGACTCCATGAATAACCTCTTCGATGAAAACAAGTGTCGTGATTTTGGCTGAGAAATATCAGCGGATATTCGTTCGGTTAATATTTTAAAAAGAGAGAAAGAAAGAAAGAAAGAGAGAGAGAGAGAGAGAGAGAGAGAGAGAATAAGAAATGAAAGAATGAGAGAGAAAGAGAGAGAGAAAGAGAGAGAGGGTAAAGATAGTACGGTAGGAGCACGCGAGTCGAGGCGAGTTGGCGCGAGAGTGAGTACGGCGCACGTGCCCGTCGAGGCTACGTAATCCATTATCGAGGCGCCGATCAAGCAAGCGTCAGACAAGAGATGTCCGTTGGTTTCGTTCCATAGAAACGTATGTACGCGGTGACATACATAGTCGACTTAGAGACGAGACGTAAAAAGGAATCAACGAAGATAATAAATAAATATATATATATATATATATATATTATGTGTGTGTGTATATATTTCAAAGGAGATAAAAAATGATTGTTTTGTTTTTAGTACTCACCGGCGACGATTACGAAGAGAAACAATATCCACGTATCCATGAGTCTGCCGGCAGTGAAGCGTAGTTGGAAGCCGCCGGAGGTGGCGGAAGATGACGAAAAGGAGGAGGTGGTAGCAATGCCGGTGGCGAAGCCAGTGGTGGTAATGGTATTGGTTGTGTCGGTGTCGATCGTGTTGGTAGTAGTAATAGTGGTGATGGTGCTGTCGGTGGTACGAGAGAAGTCCATCACGCACGCGGACGCATGGTTGGATCGAGGCGTGCGTAGATTCTACGACGTCGAGGATGATAATATGCACTGATAACGCGATTCAAATAAGATAGAACCGTGAGATCTAATCCAGGAAGACACGTATATCCTCTTCTTCGATTTTTCCCCCCCCCTTAGCAGAGTCGTGACGACGATAATCGACAATATTCGGTTTCTTCTTTGGAATATTTCTTTTCTCTCTTTTCACATAATCTCGAGGAAAAAGGGGGGGAAGAAAACAAAAGAATGGAACTTTCTCCCTTTATATTATCCTTAAGAGAGACCCGGTCGAGGAGAATCTACGAGAACGAAAAAGGATCCGTTTTACTTTCCTTCTTCTTCTTTTTTTGTTTCTTCTTCTTCTTTTTCTTCGTCGTCCTCCTCCTCCTCCTTCTGCTCTTTCTCGTTGGCTTCTTCTAGTGTCGCGCACGTCCTTCGTCTCCGCAACACGAGGAGCAGTTAGTATGCTAGTATTTAGATGGTTAGAGGAGGTCTAAGCGAGGAGAAGAAACGACACGATTTTCCGTCGTCGCGACACGACCACGCGAGAAATAATGAGAAAGAGAGAATGAAAGAAAGAGAGAGAGAGAGAGAGAGAGAAAGAAAAAGAGAGAAAGAGAAAAAGAGAGAAAGAGATTAACAGAGATTTCAGATAGAAAGGTTGGGACAGATAAAGTGAGAAATAGAGACAGAGATAGAAAGAGATAGAGAGAAAGAGAGAGAGAGAGAGAGAGAGAAAGAATAATGAGGTGTGCGTACGTATATGTCTCTTTGATATGTCCGCGAACGAAGGAATCTCGAGGTGGCACACTGGCTCTCTCGAGTGACGGCACGGCGCGCTTACGAGCGACCACCGTCGTGCTCTCACCGCCGCGTTGCCCGGAGTATTGACCGACTCGGCTCTCTCGCTCTCTTCGTCGCGCGGAGGGCGGCGGCGGTGGCGGCGACGGCGGCGAACGGCGGCGGCGGCGGCAACGGCGGTGGTGGGGGTAGTGGTGGTAGTGGTGGGGTAGTGGTGGCAGTAGCGAACGCCAGCGAACGACGACGACGAACGACGAGGATGGACGAAGAGTGGGGGAACGAGACGATCAACGCGAGCGAGTGCGCGCTCGTGACGTAGAGAGAAAGAGAGAGAGAGAGAGAGAGAGAGAAACTGGTTGGCCAGGAGTGGGGATGGCTGCACCGAACCCGGAGAGCTGCGCGCGCATCCACAGAACGCGACTCGACCTATCGCGAGCGCGACTCGAGATCGAATCGAAATCAAAGTGGCGCGCGCGCGCACGCCCGAACGAGCAAGCGAGCGAGAGCGTTCGCTCGCTCGTTTACTCGTTCGTTTCTTTTTCTATTTCCTTTCTCTCTCTCTCTCTCTCTCTCTCTCTCTCTCTCTCTCTCTCTCTCTCTCTCTCTCTCTCTCTCTCTCTCTCTCTTTTCTGTCTCTACATACTTTTTCTTCTTATTATTCTTTACCATTTATAGTGATATAGTTTTCTTTTTCTGTTTGTTTTTGTTTTGTTTTGTTCTGTTTTGTTTTCCTTTCTCTTCTTTTCTCCCCGTTTAATTTCGTATCCTTTTGTAGTCCTACCACAAGTCTATCGATGGAATGTCAATTGTTTATCCCTTGTTTAAGAAACACTTTACATTTAACCTCGTCGGAAGTCTCTCCTTTAGGAACGCAGCGAGCGAGTGCATTGCACGCTTCCTTTCTTTCGATACTTCTCCAAAACATCGGGTGGAATTTATATTCCGTTTTTAATATGTAAAGTGCTGATGGTAGAACGGTTAAACAAGGGTGCAACAAGCGCGATTTATCTGTAAACTCCAACGACGAGTATCATTTATTCATTTTCATGCGTACGATCTCAAAATATCCTTGTCAGAGTAGGTATTAATTTTCTCTCTCTCTCTCTCTCTCTCTCTCTCTCTCTCTCTCTCTCCCTCTCTCTCTCTCTCTCTCTTTCTCTTTCGATTCAATACGGGCTAATGATCGTGAGCGAGCGAACAGAATAAATAAAGAATCTATTGGCGAAGCCATCGAGTGGTTTGTAAACTGGGGCAAAATTTTTTCCGAGATCGTCTCGTTGGATTAAACGAAGCTAACCCTGTCCGATACTCTGATTCTATCTGATTATAAGAGGGACCCGACGTTTACCAAAAGTGGAATGGACAGGTTGGTTATAAGGCTAATAGGTGCTACGTATATCGACGATTCTCATTAGTCAATTGATTTATGTACGAACGAAAAAAAAAACAAAAAAGGAAGTATTAAAATGGTTCGTAGTGAAACGTAAGTATCTTTATCCTTCGTGAATTATTTATATTAACGTATGCACATATCACGGCGCGCAGTTACAATGGAACACACGGAACGAATAACGACATAATGGATCACAGATTTCGTCGCCATTGTTGTCGATTCGACTCGTTGAAAATTGACCACGAATAAAATGAAACGTTTGGTGCGACTAATAGTAAGATCGAATTGCTTCTACATTTATCAATAATTGTAAAGTTAAAACCACGACGATTATGGTTTGATCAATGACTATATTTTCATCTCACCAAAAAGATTTCAAAGATAAATCAACTATAGTCATAAATTATCTTGCTATCGTTCATTCTATCGATTAAAAATGTAGAAAATCGTTTTATTCGAGTTTCTATGGATAAAAATATTAGGTCAAATAGAGCTTGTATCTGATAGAAAGAATAAATGAATGTCTGATCTCATATCCAGAAATAGGAAACTCTTAAAGCAACGAGGATCTCTCGACGTAGCCTGTTCGAACTTTATTTAAAAAACTATGATTACCTACTTGAAGTTTCTCTCTCTCTCTATCTCTCTACTTTTTTTTTTTATCATTCACGAGGCCAAATTTCATGTTACACGTTGATAAAGCAACGGTCGCTTGTAACGCGAGTACATCCAGGTCGAAAATATCGTCGGTAACTTCTATTTCGTTTTAAAAGTTTATATAGCGTTGCGTTTTAAATTTACAATTTGTAAAGCGATCGATCACAAAGACCGACGGTCGGTCGCTTTGATCCCTGGCCCCCATTAATTTCGAATTACGTTCGCTGTTTCCAGTTAAGCATGACAGAAAAACGCAAGTGAGTTTGTTTCCGCGTTGATAGTTTCGCGTATTGCAAACACATAGACCGCAAGTTAATTAAATTGCAATTTGTTACCATTTCAATTCTCTCTCTCTCTCTCTTCCTCTCTCTTTCTTTTTCTCTTTGAATCTGTATTTTTTCCCCTTTCTAAAGATAACAAAACATTTTGAAACAACGTAGACACACTCGTGTCCAATCAAAAAATTTCAGTGAAAAAACTTTCGATCTTTTTCCGACCATTTGATTTTTCATTATTCCTTCGGTTATATATCGAATCCGATTCGCTTTGTTTAGGTACTTACATGTCCTCCATGTGACACGTTTTTTCATGGTCAGTATCGATCATCAACGAAAATGAGGACGGGACAGATAAAGTTGAATAACGCGTTTATACGTTTCTCCAAATGGCATAACTAAAAAGAAAAGAAAAAAAAAGAAAAGAAAAAGAGAGAAAACGAAAAAAAATTTAACGAAGTAACGACGTAAACTGATGCGCGTAATATGCGAGAACATGTCGAAAAAAATAAAAATTATTGCGAGCCATATACATAAGCAAAAACCCATATTACATATACGAATAATTGAGCTTTCTAACTAACCCCTGCTGCGTTACAACTGCTCGCTATTCTCCCATTTGCTTTCAATGTCCACGCAACGTAAAAAAGATAATTTGACAAAATTAGACCTGAATAAATAACCTCTGACAATACATCTAGATTAGAAAAGACAAACATAAATAAATAATTACAATAAAATAAAATAAAATAAAATAAAATAAAATAAAATAAAATAAAATAAAATAAAAGATTAAAAAGATGTGTCCTCTTTGTTACGAATTGAAATATATAATGCATAGATACATACACAAACTACACAATAAAACATAAATTATATAAATTATACTTGGACATAGTATTACATATCGAACAAGACTGATTTTTAAGCGAAATTTTTATCAATTTAATTTGAATAATCTGCGATAAATTTTTAATATATATATATATATATATATATATCTTTATCAATTTCGAAAGATAAATCTTTATCAATTTCATAAAGAAAATAATTATTCTTCAATTAATTATAAATTTCTATCCCAGGTAAGCAAGTACTTACCTATCCCCTTATTAAACTTTTTTAGCAAAGACGAGGTCAAAGCATCGTCCTTCGGGTACCGTCAAAGTGTCGAGGATCGTTCGGAGTTTAACGACGGCCACTTCGGTATTCGCATAAACGATCACGACGGTAACGGCTACGGAATCGTATATATTCGCACGCGACCCTCTCGTAACCGGACTTTTTACAGACGTCTACAGCCGCCCACCCGCGGCGGGCTCTTTTGTTCAACGTGCACATTTTATTAGCTCGTCCACGTTTCGCGTGTCCCCTTATACTATCCCTCGTTGCTCGGTGCAACGAAAAAGAGCTCGCGCCACTTTCAAATGCACACCGCACGTCGGATCGCGCGACAAAAGGATTTTCGACGATCGTCCGTTTTAAGGGCGATCGAGAGAAAGAGAGAGAGAGAGAGAGAGAGAGAGAGAGAGAGAGAGAAAGAGAGAGAGAGAGAGAGATAAAGAAAGATAAAGGGATGAAGGGAAGAGAACGTTGATCTTTTTTTTTTAATCTCCCTCTCTATACGACCGACGCGAATTACCCATTGAAATGTATCAAGGACGAACAAGGAACAAGGGTTTTCCCTTCGATACAACTTTAACATCATACTTTCCTAATAAATTACTATGCTACCACTAAAAAGTTCCTCTCATAGATCTCAACTTGTAGTTAAACGTAGCTTCTAAAGAAAGAAAGGTTCATCTGGGTTCGTTGGTTAATGATATTGTTAAAAATTTCTATGGAAAAGCTTGGAAGGGAAAAGAAAGGAAAAGGGAAAAAGAAATGGAGTAAAGGAAGAAGTAGAATAATAATAATAAAAAAAAAAGAAAGAAAGAAAAAGAAAAAAAAAATAAACCAAGCTTCTTTCATCAAGATATTAACGTACGGGCGTTAAGCCCTGACGTTGCAAGCGCGGAAGAATTGCCCTGGAAAAGAACGTTTCCGTGGCCGCCATTAAGAACGTGATTAACGTTCGCGTCTTGCACGCAAACGAGATTTCCCTGTAAACTCACGAAGAAACATCGATCCCTAGGATTTTCAAAAGATTATACGGCGACTCGTTAAAAGATTCGTCCTGGCTTCTGTCTCTCTCTCTCTCTCTCTCTTATTTTTTCTTTCTCCCTTTCTCTCTGTTCTCTTCTCCGAGGATTAATCGACAGGCTTTCTGTCTCGTTTCGGTGGATTAACTTCCCCCGAAATAAATCGATGAACATCGGCACGGATTCGACGTGCAGCCCGGGAATAGTACAATGGACTGATTTGCGAGATCGTACAGCAGATCGTACGTAATAATACCTACCGCTACGGTTTCTACGCCCTCGACATCCCTTTGTCCCTTCGCTACGAAGGGTCACGAACTTTGAATGAGTATGTTCTAACCTAGGAGCAATCTGTATTATTATTATTACTATTATTACTATTGTTATTATTGTTATTATTATTATTAAATATTAGATCAACTTTGGTATAATTATCGGATGGGGGAAATTATTAACCAAAGATTGAAATATATTGTCGAACTTCTATCGATGTGTGTGTGTGTGTGTGTGTGTGTAAGATTTTAGAAATTATTGTACGTATACCTATTGTTGTTGCTAACTTCTATCGTGATAATTGCTAATCTACCATTTGCGCATTGACAATGTCTATTTTCGTTCGAACAGAGATATCTAGATAGATCGTCGCACTTATGTTTATCTTCAAGCGATCTGAAAAAGGAAAAGAAATATTATATATACATACATACATACATACATATATATATATATATATATATATATATATATTATTTATAACGAAGGAGCGAAGGCTCGTGTAAACACACGTTATAATTTATTTATATCCTTATCGCGTAGTTCATACAGTGGCCTGCACAATTAAATGACACTTTCGTACAACGCACACGTTCGCGTACACTTCAAACAAAAAAAAAAAAGAAAGAAAAAACACATACGTGTTTTACTTACACCCCTTACATCGAAAAAAGAAAACAATGGATAA